>NW_028114113.1:0-36812 GCF_964289735.1 Phaethon aethereus | reverse complement strand
GAGGAGAGAGAGTGCAACGTTTCATTTTGCTTTTTGGAGTGCGAGAGTGAGAAAAAGCAGAGTGCCTGTTTGCAAGGCTAGGAAAGAGCAGAGCCCGAGTCTTGCTGTTTATCTGCAATGACTGCCAGGGCAAGTGAGGACCAGCAAGACAATTCCTGCCTAGCAGCTTCCTTGGAGGAGAGAGAGTGCAACGTTTCATTTTAGCATTTTGGCGCTCACGAGCGTGACAAACTGCTTTGGCTGTTTGCAAGGCTAGGAAAGAGCAGAGCCCCAGTCTTGCTGTTTATCTGCAATGACTGCCAGGGCAAGTGAGGACCAGCAAGACAATTCCTGCCTAGCACCTTCCTTGGAGGAGAGAGAGTGCAACGTTTCATTTTAGCATTTTGGCGCTCACGAGGGAGACAAACTGCTTTGGCTGTTTGCAAGGCTAGGAAAGAGCAGAGCCCCAGTCTTGCTGTTTATCTGCAATGACTGCCAGGGCAAGTGAGGACCAGCAAGACAATTCCTGCCTAGCACCTTCCTTGGAGGAGAGAGAGGGCAACGTTTCATTTTAGCATTTTGGCGCTCACGAGCGAGACAAACTGCTTTGGCTGTTTGCAAGGCTAGGAAAGAGCAGAGCCCCAGTCTTGCTGTTTATCTGTAATGTCTGCCACGGCAAGTGAGGACCAGCAAGACAATTCCTGCCTAGCACCGTCCTTGGAGGAGAGAGAGTGCAACGTTTCATTTTAGCATTTTGGCGCTCACGAGCGAGACAAACTTCTTTGGCTGTTTGCAAGGCTAGGAAAGAGCAGAGCCCCAGTCTTGCTGTTTATCTGCAATGACTGCCAGGGCAAGTGAGGACCAGCAAGACAATTCCTGCCTAGCACCTTCCTTGGAGGAGAGAGAGTGCAACGTTTCATTTTGCTTTTTGGAGTGCGAGAGTGAGAAAAAGCAGAGTACCTGTTTGCAAGGCTAGGAAAGAGCAGAGCCGCAGTCTTGCTGTTTATCTGCAATGACTGCCTGGGCAAGTGAGGACCAGCAAGACAATTCCTGCCTAGCACCTTCCTTGGAGGAGAGAGAGTGCAACGTTTCATTTTAGCATTTTGGCGCTCACGAGGGAGACAAACTGCTTTGGCTGTTTGTAAGGCTAGGAAAGAGCAGAGCCCCACTCTTGCTGTTTATCTGCAATGACTGCCAGGGCAAGTGAGGACCAGCAAGACAATTCCTGCCTAGCACCTTCCTTGGAGGAGAGAGAGTGCAACGTTTCATTTTAGCATTTTGGCGCTCACGAGCGAGACAAACTGCTTTGGCTGTTTGCAAGGCTAGGAAAGAGCAGAGCCCGAGTCTTGCTGTTTATCTGCAATGACTGCCAGGGCAAGTGAGGACCAGCAAGACAATTCCTGCCTAGCACCTTCCTTGGAGGAGAGAGAGTGCAACGTTTCATTTTAGCATTTTGGCGCTCACGAGCGAGACAAACTGCTTTGGCTGTTTGCAAGGCTAGGAAAGAGCAGAGCCCCAGTCTTGCTGTTTATCTGCAATGACTGCCAGGGCAAGTGAGGACCAGCAAGACAATTCCTGCCTAGCACCTTCCTTGGAGGAGAGAGAGGGCAACGTTTCATTTTAGCATTTTGGCGCTCACGAGGGAGACAAACTGCTTTGGCTATTTGCAAGGCTAGGAAAGAGCAGAGCCCGAGTCTCCTGTTTTTCTACAATGACTGCCAGGGCAAGTGAGGACCAGCAAGACAATTCCTGCCTAGCACCGTCCTTGGAGGAGAGAGAGTGCAACGTTTCATTTTGCTTTTTGGAGTGCGAGAGTGAGAAAAAGCAGAGTACCTGTTTGCAAGGCTAGGAAAGAGCAGAGCCGCAGTCTTGCTGTTTATCTGCAATGACTGCCTGGGCAAGTGAGGACCAGCAAGACAATTCCTGCCTAGCACCTTCCTTGGAGGAGAGAGAGTGCAACGTTTCATTTTAGCATTTTGGCGCTCACGAGGGAGACAAACTGCTTTGGCTGTTTGCAAGGCTAGGAAAGAGCAGAGCCCCAGTCTTGCTGTTTATCTGCAATGACTGCCAGGGCAAGTGAGGACCAGCAAGACAATTCCTGCCTAGCACCTTCCTTGGAGGAGAGAGAGGGCAACGTTTCATTTTAGCATTTTGGCGCTCACGAGCGAGACAAACTGCTTTGGCTGTTTGCAAGGCTAGGAAAGAGCAGAGCCCCAGTCTTGCTGTTTATCTGTAATGTCTGCCACGGCAAGTGAGGACCAGCAAGACAATTCCTGCCTAGCACCGTCCTTGGAGGAGAGAGAGTGCAACGTTTCATTTTAGCATTTTGGCGCTCACGAGCGAGACAAACTTCTTTGGCTGTTTGCAAGGCTAGGAAAGAGCAGAGCCCCAGTCTTGCTGTTTATCTGCAATGACTGCCAGGGCAAGTGAGGACCAGCAAGACAATTCCTGCCTAGCACCTTCCTTGGAGGAGAGAGAGTGCAACGTTTCATTTTGCTTTTTGGAGTGCGAGAGTGAGAAAAAGCAGAGTACCTGTTTGCAAGGCTAGGAAAGAGCAGAGCCGCAGTCTTGCTGTTTATCTGCAATGACTGCCTGGGCAAGTGAGGACCAGCAAGACAATTCCTGCCTAGCACCTTCCTTGGAGGAGAGAGAGTGCAACGTTTCATTTTAGTATTTTGGCGCTCACGAGGGAGACAAACTGCTTTGGCTGTTTGTAAGGCTAGGAAAGAGCAGAGCCCCACTCTTGCTGTTTATCTGCAATGACTGCCAGGGCAAGTGAGGACCAGCAAGACAATTCCTGCCTAGCACCTTCCTTGGAGGAGAGAGAGTGCAACGTTTCATTTTAGCATTTTGGCGCTCACGAGCGAGACAAACTGCTTTGGCTGTTTGCAAGGCTAGGAAAGAGCAGAGCCCGAGTCTTGCTGTTTATCTGCAATGACTGCCAGGGCAAGTGAGGACCAGCAAGACAATTCCTGCCTAGCACCTTCCTTGGAGGAGAGAGAGTGCAACGTTTCATTTTAGCATTTTGGCGCTCACGAGCGAGACAAACTGCTTTGGCTGTTTGCAAGGCTAGGAAAGAGCAGAGCCCCAGTCTTGCTGTTTATCTGCAATGACTGCCAGGGCAAGTGAGGACCAGCAAGACAATTCCTGCCTAGCACCTTCCTTGGAGGAGAGAGAGGGCAACGTTTCATTTTAGCATTTTGGCGCTCACGAGGGAGACAAACTGCTTTGGCTATTTGCAAGGCTAGGAAAGAGCAGAGCCCGAGTCTCCTGTTTTTCTACAATGACTGCCAGGGCAAGTGAGGACCAGCAAGACAATTCCTGCCTAGCACCGTCCTTGGAGGAGAGAGAGTGCAACGTTTCATTTTGCTTTTTGGAGTGCGAGAGTGAGAAAAAGCAGAGTGCCTGTTTGCAAGGCTAGGAAAGAGCAGAGCCGCAGTCTTGCTGTTTATCTGCAATGACTGCCTGGGCAAGTGAGGACCAGCAAGACAATTCCTGCCTAGCACCTTCCTTGGAGGAGAGAGAGTGCAACGTTTCATTTTAGCATTTTGGCGCTCACGAGGGAGACAAACTGCTTTGGCTGTTTGCAAGGCTAGGAAAGAGCAGAGCCCCAGTCTTGCTGTTTATCTGCAATGACTGCCAGGGCAAGTGAGGACCAGCAAGACAATTCCTGCCTAGCACCTTCCTTGGAGGAGAGAGAGTGCAACGTTTCATTTTAGCATTTTGGCGCTCACGAGGGAGACAAACTGCTTTGGCTGTTTGCAAGGCTAGGAAAGAGCAGAGCCCCAGTCTTGCTGTTTATCTGCAATGACTGCCAGGGCAAGTGAGGACCAGCAAGACAATTCCTGCCTAGCACCTTCCTTGGAGGAGAGAGAGGGCAACGTTTCATTTTAGCATTTTGGCGCTCACGAGCGAGACAAACTGCTTTGGCTGTTTGCAAGGCTAGGAAAGAGCAGAGCCCCAGTCTTGCTGTTTATCTGTAATGTCTGCCACGGCAAGTGAGGACCAGCAAGACAATTCCTGCCTAGCACCGTCCTTGGAGGAGAGAGAGTGCAACGTTTCATTTTAGCATTTTGGCGCTCACGAGCGAGACAAACTTCTTTGGCTGTTTGCAAGGCTAGGAAAGAGCAGAGCCCCAGTCTTGCTGTTTATCTGCAATGACTGCCAGGGCAAGTGAGGACCAGCAAGACAATTCCTGCCTAGCACCTTCCTTGGAGGAGAGAGAGTGCAACGTTTCATTTTGCTTTTTGGAGTGCGAGAGTGAGAAAAAGCAGAGTACCTGTTTGCAAGGCTAGGAAAGAGCAGAGCCGCAGTCTTGCTGTTTATCTGCAATGACTGCCTGGGCAAGTGAGGACCAGCAAGACAATTCCTGCCTAGCACCTTCCTTGGAGGAGAGAGAGTGCAACGTTTCATTTTAGCATTTTGGCGCTCACGAGGGAGACAAACTGCTTTGGCTGTTTGTAAGGCTAGGAAAGAGCAGAGCCCCACTCTTGCTGTTTATCTGCAATGACTGCCAGGGCAAGTGAGGACCAGCAAGACAATTCCTGCCTAGCACCTTCCTTGGAGGAGAGAGAGTGCAACGTTTCATTTTAGCATTTTGGCGCTCACGAGCGAGACAAACTGCTTTGGCTGTTTGCAAGGCTAGGAAAGAGCAGAGCCCGAGTCTTGCTGTTTATCTGCAATGACTGCCAGGGCAAGTGAGGACCAGCAAGACAATTCCTGCCTAGCACCTTCCTTGGAGGAGAGAGAGTGCAACGTTTCATTTTAGCATTTTGGCGCTCACGAGCGAGACAAACTGCTTTGGCTGTTTGCAAGGCTAGGAAAGAGCAGAGCCCCAGTCTTGCTGTTTATCTGCAATGACTGCCAGGGCAAGTGAGGACCAGCAAGACAATTCCTGCCTAGCACCTTCCTTGGAGGAGAGAGAGGGCAACGTTTCATTTTAGCATTTTGGCGCTCACGAGGGAGACAAACTGCTTTGGCTATTTGCAAGGCTAGGAAAGAGCAGAGCCCGAGTCTCCTGTTTTTCTACAATGACTGCCAGGGCAAGTGAGGACCAGCAAGACAATTCCTGCCTAGCACCGTCCTTGGAGGAGAGAGAGTGCAACGTTTCATTTTGCTTTTTGGAGTGCGAGAGTGAGAAAAAGCAGAGTACCTGTTTGCAAGGCTAGGAAAGAGCAGAGCCGCAGTCTTGCTGTTTATCTGCAATGACTGCCTGGGCAAGTGAGGACCAGCAAGACAATTCCTGCCTAGCACCTTCCTTGGAGGAGAGAGAGTGCAACGTTTCATTTTAGCATTTTGGCGCTCACGAGGGAGACAAACTGCTTTGGCTGTTTGCAAGGCTAGGAAAGAGCAGAGCCCCAGTCTTGCTGTTTATCTGCAATGACTGCCAGGGCAAGTGAGGACCAGCAAGACAATTCCTGCCTAGCACCTTCCTTGGAGGAGAGAGAGGGCAACGTTTCATTTTAGCATTTTGGCGCTCACGAGCGAGACAAACTGCTTTGGCTGTTTGCAAGGCTAGGAAAGAGCAGAGCCCCAGTCTTGCTGTTTATCTGTAATGTCTGCCACGGCAAGTGAGGACCAGCAAGACAATTCCTGCCTAGCACCGTCCTTGGAGGAGAGAGAGTGCAACGTTTCATTTTAGCATTTTGGCGCTCACGAGCGAGACAAACTTCTTTGGCTGTTTGCAAGGCTAGGAAAGAGCAGAGCCCCAGTCTTGCTGTTTATCTGCAATGACTGCCAGGGCAAGTGAGGACCAGCAAGACAATTCCTGCCTAGCACCTTCCTTGGAGGAGAGAGAGTGCAACGTTTCATTTTGCTTTTTGGAGTGCGAGAGTGAGAAAAAGCAGAGTACCTGTTTGCAAGGCTAGGAAAGAGCAGAGCCGCAGTCTTGCTGTTTATCTGCAATGACTGCCTGGGCAAGTGAGGACCAGCAAGACAATTCCTGCCTAGCACCTTCCTTGGAGGAGAGAGAGTGCAACGTTTCATTTTAGCATTTTGGCGCTCACGAGGGAGACAAACTGCTTTGGCTGTTTGTAAGGCTAGGAAAGAGCAGAGCCCCACTCTTGCTGTTTATCTGCAATGACTGCCAGGGCAAGTGAGGACCAGCAAGACAATTCCTGCCTAGCACCTTCCTTGGAGGAGAGAGAGTGCAACGTTTCATTTTAGCATTTTGGCGCTCACGAGCGAGACAAACTGCTTTGGCTGTTTGCAAGGCTAGGAAAGAGCAGAGCCCGAGTCTTGCTGTTTATCTGCAATGACTGCCAGGGCAAGTGAGGACCAGCAAGACAATTCCTGCCTAGCACCTTCCTTGGAGGAGAGAGAGTGCAACGTTTCATTTTAGCATTTTGGCGCTCACGAGCGAGACAAACTGCTTTGGCTGTTTGCAAGGCTAGGAAAGAGCAGAGCCCCAGTCTTGCTGTTTATCTGCAATGACTGCCAGGGCAAGTGAGGACCAGCAAGACAATTCCTGCCTAGCACCTTCCTTGGAGGAGAGAGAGGGCAACGTTTCATTTTAGCATTTTGGCGCTCACGAGGGAGACAAACTGCTTTGGCTATTTGCAAGGCTAGGAAAGAGCAGAGCCCGAGTCTCCTGTTTTTCTACAATGACTGCCAGGGCAAGTGAGGACCAGCAAGACAATTCCTGCCTAGCACCGTCCTTGGAGGAGAGAGAGTGCAACGTTTCATTTTGCTTTTTGGAGTGCGAGAGTGAGAAAAAGCAGAGTACCTGTTTGCAAGGCTAGGAAAGAGCAGAGCCGCAGTCTTGCTGTTTATCTGCAATGACTGCCTGGGCAAGTGAGGACCAGCAAGACAATTCCTGCCTAGCACCTTCCTTGGAGGAGAGAGAGTGCAACGTTTCATTTTAGCATTTTGGCGCTCACGAGGGAGACAAACTGCTTTGGCTGTTTGCAAGGCTAGGAAAGAGCAGAGCCCCAGTCTTGCTGTTTATCTGCAATGACTGCCAGGGCAAGTGAGGACCAGCAAGACAATTCCTGCCTAGCACCTTCCTTGGAGGAGAGAGAGTGCAACGTTTCATTTTAGCATTTTGGCGCTCACGAGGGAGACAAACTGCTTTGGCTGTTTGCAAGGCTAGGAAAGAGCAGAGCCCCAGTCTTGCTGTTTATCTGCAATGACTGCCAGGGCAAGTGAGGACCAGCAAGACAATTCCTGCCTAGCAGCTTCCTTGGAGGAGAGAGAGGGCAACGTTTCATTTTAGCATTTTGGCGCTCACGAGCGAGACAAACTGCTTTGGCTGTTTGCAAGGCTAGGAAAGAGCAGAGCCCCAGTCTTGCTGTTTATCTGTAATGTCTGCCACGGCAAGTGAGGACCAGCAAGACAATTCCTGCCTAGCACCGTCCTTGGAGGAGAGAGAGTGCAACGTTTCATTTTAGCATTTTGGCGCTCACGAGCGAGACAAACTGCTTTGGCTGTTTGCAAGGCTAGGAAAGAGCAGAGCCCCAGTCTTGCTGTTTATCTGCAATGACTGCCAGGGCAAGTGAGGACCAGCAAGACAATTCCTGCCTAGCACCTTCCTTGGAGGAGAGAGAGTGCAACGTTTCATTTTAGCATTTTGGCGCTCACGAGCGAGAGAAACTGCTTTGGCTGTTTGCAAGGCTAGGAAAGAGCAGAGCCCCAGTCTTGCTGTTTATCTGCAATGACTGCCAGGGCAAGTGAGGACCAGCAAGACAATTCCTGCCTAGCACCTTCCTTGGAGGAGAGAGAGTGCAACGTTTCATTTTAGCATTTTGGCGCTCACGAGCGAGACAAACTGCTTTGGCTGTTTGCAAGGCTAGGAAAGAGCAGAGCCCGAGTCTTGCTGTTTATCTGCAATGACTGCCAGGGCAAGTGAGGACCAGCAAGACAATTCCTGCCTAGCACCTTCCTTGGAAGAGAGAGAGTGCAACGTTTCATTTTAGCATTTTGGCGCTCACGAGCGAGACAAACTGCTTTGGCTGTTTGCAAGGCTAGGAAAGAGCAGAGCCCGAGTCTTGCTGTTTATCTGCAATGACTGCCAGGGCAAGTGAGGACCAGCAAGACAATTCCTGCCTAGCACCTTCCTTGGAGGAGAGAGAGTGCAACGTTTCATTTTAGCATTTTGCGCTCACGAGCGAGACAAACTGCTTTGGCTGTTTGCAAGGCTAGGAAAGAGCAGAGCCCCAGTCTTGCTGTTTATCTGCAATGACTGCCAGGGCAAGTGAGGACCAGCAAGACAATTCCTGCCTAGCACCTTCCTTGGAGGAGAGAGAGTGCAACGTTTCATTTTAGCATTTTGGCGCTCACGAGCGAGACAAACTGCTTTGGCTGTTTGCAAGGCTAGGAAAGAGCAGAGCCCCAGTCTTGCTGTTTATCTGTAATGTCTGCCACGGCAAGTGAGGACCAGCAAGACAATTCCTGCCTAGCACCGTCCTTGGAGGAGAGAGAGTGCAACGTTTCATTTTAGCATTTTGGCGCTCACGAGCGAGACAAACTGCTTTGGCTGTTTGCAAGGCTAGGAAAGAGCAGAGCCCCAGTCTTGCTGTTTATCTGCAATGACTGCCAGGGCAAGTGAGGACCAGCAAGACAATTCCTGCCTAGCACCTTCCTTGGACGAGAGAGAGTGCAACGTTTCATTTTGCTTTTTGGAGTGCGAGAGTGAGAAAAAGCAGAGTACCTGTTTGCAAGGCTAGGAAAGAGCAGAGCCGCAGTCTTGCTGTTTATCTGCAATGACTGCCTGGGCAAGTGAGGACCAGCAAGACAATTCCTGCCTAGCACCTTCCTTGGAGGAGAGAGAGTGCAACGTTTCATTTTAGCATTTTGGCGCTCACGAGCGAGAGAAACTGCTTTGGCTGTTTGCAAGGCTAGGAAAGAGCAGAGCCCCAGTCTTGCTGTTTATCTGCAATGACTGCCAGGGCAAGTGAGGACCAGCAAGACAATTCCTGCCTAGCACCTTCCTTGGAGGAGAGAGAGTGCAACGTTTCATTTTGCTTTTTGGAGTGCGAGAGTGAGAAAAAGCAGAGTACCTGTTTGCAAGGCTAGGAAAGAGCAGAGCCGCAGTCTTGCTGTTTATCTGCAATGACTGCCTGGGCAAGTGAGGACCAGCAAGACAATTCCTGCCTAGCACCTTCCTTGGAGGAGAGAGAGTGCAACGTTTCATTTTAGCATTTTGGCGCTCACGAGGGAGACAAACTGCTTTGGCTGTTTGCAAGGCTAGGAAAGAGCAGAGCCCCACTCTTGCTGTTTATCTGCAATGACTGCCAGGGCAAGTGAGGACCAGCAAGACAATTCCTGCCTAGCACCTTCCTTGGAGGAGAGAGAGTGCAACGTTTCATTTTAGCATTTTGGCGCTCACGAGCGAGAGAAACTGCTTTGGCTGTTTGCAAGGCTAGGAAAGAGCAGAGCCCCAGTCTTGCTGTTTATCTGCAATGACTGCCAGGGCAAGTGAGGACCAGCAAGACAATTCCTGCCTAGCACCTTCCTTGGAGGAGAGAGAGTGCAACTTTTCATTTTAGCATTTTGGCGCTCACGAGCGAGACAAACTGCTTTGGCTGTTTGCAAGGCTAGGAAGGAGCAGAGCCCGAGTCTTGCTTTTATCTGCAATGACTGCCAGGGCAAGTGAGGACCAGCAAGACAATTCCTGCCTAGCACCTTCCTTGGAGGAGAGAGAGTGCAACGTTTCATTTTAGCATTTTGGCGCTCACGAGCGAGACAAACTGCTTTGGCTGTTTGCAAGGCTAGGAAAGAGCAGAGCCCGAGTCTTGCTGTTTATCTGCAATGACTGCCAGGGCAAGTGAGGACCAGCAAGACAATTCCTGCCTAGCACCTTCCTTGGAGGAGAGAGAGTGCAACGTTTCATTTTAGCATTTTGGCGCTCACGAGCGAGACAAACTGCTTTGGCTGTTTGCAAGGCTAGGAAAGAGCAGAGCCCCAGTCTTGCTGTTTATCTGCAATGACTGCCAGGGCAAGTGAGGACCAGCAAGACAATTCCTGCCTAGCAGCTTCCTTGGAGGAGAGAGAGGGCAACGTTTCATTTTAGCATTTTGGCGCTCACGAGCGAGACAAACTGCTTTGGCTGTTTGCAAGGCTAGGAAAGAGCAGAGCCCCAGTCTTGCTGTTTATCTGTAATGTCTGCCACGGCAAGTGAGGACCAGCAAGACAATTCCTGCCTAGCACCGTCCTTGGAGGAGAGAGAGTGCAACGTTTCATTTTAGCATTTTGGCGCTCACGAGCGAGACAAACTGCTTTGGCTGTTTGCAAGGCTAGGAAAGAGCAGAGCCCGAGTCTTGCTGTTTATCTGCAATGACTGCCAGGGCAAGTGAGGACCAGCAAGACAATTCCTGCCTAGCACCTTCCTTGGAGGAGAGAGAGTGCAACGTTTCATTTTGCTTTTTGGAGTGCGAGAGTGAGAAAAAGCAGAGTACCTGTTTGCAAGGCTAGGAAAGAGCAGAGCCGCAGTCTTGCTGTTTATCTGCAATGACTGCCTGGGCAAGTGAGGACCAGCAAGACAATTCCTGCCTAGCACCTTCCTTGGAGGAGAGAGAGTGCAACGTTTCATTTTAGCATTTTGGCGCTCACGAGCGAGAGAAACTGCTTTGGCTGTTTGCAAGGCTAGGAAAGAGCAGAGCCCCAGTCTTGCTGTTTATCTGCAATGACTGCCAGGGCAAGTGAGGACCAGCAAGACAATTCCTGCCTAGCACCTTCCTTGGAGGAGAGAGAGTGCAACGTTTCATTTTGCTTTTTGGAGTGCGAGAGTGAGAAAAAGCAGAGTACCTGTTTGCAAGGCTAGGAAAGAGCAGAGCCGCAGTCTTGCTGTTTATCTGCAATGACTGCCTGGGCAAGTGAGGACCAGCAAGACAATTCCTGCCTAGCACCTTCCTTGGAGGAGAGAGAGTGCAACGTTTCATTTTAGCATTTTGGCGCTCACGAGGGAGACAAACTGCTTTGGCTGTTTGCAAGGCTAGGAAAGAGCAGAGCCCCACTCTTGCTGTTTATCTGCAATGACTGCCAGGGCAAGTGAGGACCAGCAAGACAATTCCTGCCTAGCACCTTCCTTGGAGGAGAGAGAGTGCAACGTTTCATTTTAGCATTTTGGCGCTCACGAGCGAGACAAACTGCTTTGGCTGTTTGCAAGGCTAGGAAAGAGCAGAGCCCGAGTCTTGCTGTTTATCTGCAATGACTGCCAGGGCAAGTGAGGACCAGCAAGACAATTCCTGCCTAGCACCTTCCTTGGAGGAGAGAGAGGGCAACGTTTCATTTTAGCATTTTGGCGCTCACGAGCGAGACAAACTGCTTTGGCTGTTTGCAAGGCTAGGAAAGAGCAGAGCCCCAGTCTTGCTGTTTATCTGCAATGACTGCCAGGGCAAGTGAGGACCAGCAAGACAATTCCTGCCTAGCACCTTCCTTGGAGGAGAGAGAGTGCAACGGTTCATTTTAGCATTTTGGCGCTCACGAGCGAGACAAACTGCTTTGGCTGTTTGCAAGGCTAGGAAAGAGCAGAGCCCCAGTCTTGCTGTTTATCTGCAATGACTGCCAGGGCAAGTGAGGACCAGGAAGACAATTCCTGCCTAGCACCTTCCTTGGAGGAGAGAGAGTGCAACGTTTCATTTTAGCATTTTGGCGCTCACGAGCGAGACAAACTGCTTTGGCTGTTTGCAAGGCTAGGAAAGAGCAGAGCCCCAGTCTTGCTGTTTATCTGCAATGACTGCCAGGGCAAGTGAGGACCAGCAAGATAATTCCTGCCTAGCACCTTCCTTGGAGGAGAGAGAGTGCAACGTTTCATTTTGCTTTTTGGAGTGCGAGAGTGAGAAAAAGCAGAGTGCCTGTTTGCAAGGCTAGGAAAGAGCAGAGCCCGAGTCTTGCTGTTTATCTGCAATGACTGCCAGGGCAAGTGAGGACCAGCAAGACAATTCCTGCCTAGCAGCTTCCTTGGAGGAGAGAGAGTGCAACGTTTCATTTTAGCATTTTGGCGCTCACGAGCGTGACAAACTGCTTTGGCTGTTTGCAAGGCTAGGAAAGAGCAGAGCCCCAGTCTTGCTGTTTATCTGCAATGACTGCCAGGGCAAGTGAGGACCAGCAAGACAATTCCTGCCTAGCACCTTCCTTGGAGGAGAGAGAGTGCAACGTTTCATTTTAGCATTTTGGCGCTCACGAGGGAGACAAACTGCTTTGGCTGTTTGCAAGGCTAGGAAAGAGCAGAGCCCCAGTCTTGCTGTTTATCTGCAATGACTGCCAGGGCAAGTGAGGACCAGCAAGACAATTCCTGCCTAGCACCTTCCTTGGAGGAGAGAGAGGGCAACGTTTCATTTTAGCATTTTGGCGCTCACGAGCGAGACAAACTGCTTTGGCTGTTTGCAAGGCTAGGAAAGAGCAGAGCCCCAGTCTTGCTGTTTATCTGTAATGTCTGCCACGGCAAGTGAGGACCAGCAAGACAATTCCTGCCTAGCACCGTCCTTGGAGGAGAGAGAGTGCAACGTTTCATTTTAGCATTTTGGCGCTCACGAGCGAGACAAACTTCTTTGGCTGTTTGCAAGGCTAGGAAAGAGCAGAGCCCCAGTCTTGCTGTTTATCTGCAATGACTGCCAGGGCAAGTGAGGACCAGCAAGACAATTCCTGCCTAGCACCTTCCTTGGAGGAGAGAGAGTGCAACGTTTCATTTTGCTTTTTGGAGTGCGAGAGTGAGAAAAAGCAGAGTACCTGTTTGCAAGGCTAGGAAAGAGCAGAGCCGCAGTCTTGCTGTTTATCTGCAATGACTGCCTGGGCAAGTGAGGACCAGCAAGACAATTCCTGCCTAGCACCTTCCTTGGAGGAGAGAGAGTGCAACGTTTCATTTTAGCATTTTGGCGCTCACGAGGGAGACAAACTGCTTTGGCTGTTTGTAAGGCTAGGAAAGAGCAGAGCCCCACTCTTGCTGTTTATCTGCAATGACTGCCAGGGCAAGTGAGGACCAGCAAGACAATTCCTGCCTAGCACCTTCCTTGGAGGAGAGAGAGTGCAACGTTTCATTTTAGCATTTTGGCGCTCACGAGCGAGACAAACTGCTTTGGCTGTTTGCAAGGCTAGGAAAGAGCAGAGCCCGAGTCTTGCTGTTTATCTGCAATGACTGCCAGGGCAAGTGAGGACCAGCAAGACAATTCCTGCCTAGCACCTTCCTTGGAGGAGAGAGAGTGCAACGTTTCATTTTAGCATTTTGGCGCTCACGAGCGAGACAAACTGCTTTGGCTGTTTGCAAGGCTAGGAAAGAGCAGAGCCCCAGTCTTGCTGTTTATCTGCAATGACTGCCAGGGCAAGTGAGGACCAGCAAGACAATTCCTGCCTAGCACCTTCCTTGGAGGAGAGAGAGGGCAACGTTTCATTTTAGCATTTTGGCGCTCACGAGGGAGACAAACTGCTTTGGCTATTTGCAAGGCTAGGAAAGAGCAGAGCCCGAGTCTCCTGTTTTTCTACAATGACTGCCAGGGCAAGTGAGGACCAGCAAGACAATTCCTGCCTAGCACCGTCCTTGGAGGAGAGAGAGTGCAACGTTTCATTTTGCTTTTTGGAGTGCGAGAGTGAGAAAAAGCAGAGTACCTGTTTGCAAGGCTAGGAAAGAGCAGAGCCGCAGTCTTGCTGTTTATCTGCAATGACTGCCTGGGCAAGTGAGGACCAGCAAGACAATTCCTGCCTAGCACCTTCCTTGGAGGAGAGAGAGTGCAACGTTTCATTTTAGCATTTTGGCGCTCACGAGGGAGACAAACTGCTTTGGCTGTTTGCAAGGCTAGGAAAGAGCAGAGCCCCAGTCTTGCTGTTTATCTGCAATGACTGCCAGGGCAAGTGAGGACCAGCAAGACAATTCCTGCCTAGCACCTTCCTTGGAGGAGAGAGAGTGCAACGTTTCATTTTAGCATTTTGGCGCTCACGAGGGAGACAAACTGCTTTGGCTGTTTGCAAGGCTAGGAAAGAGCAGAGCCCCAGTCTTGCTGTTTATCTGCAATGACTGCCAGGGCAAGTGAGGACCAGCAAGACAATTCCTGCCTAGCAGCTTCCTTGGAGGAGAGAGAGGGCAACGTTTCATTTTAGCATTTTGGCGCTCACGAGCGAGACAAACTGCTTTGGCTGTTTGCAAGGCTAGGAAAGAGCAGAGCCCCAGTCTTGCTGTTTATCTGTAATGTCTGCCACGGCAAGTGAGGACCAGCAAGACAATTCCTGCCTAGCACCGTCCTTGGAGGAGAGAGAGTGCAACGTTTCATTTTAGCATTTTGGCGCTCACGAGCGAGACAAACTGCTTTGGCTGTTTGCAAGGCTAGGAAAGAGCAGAGCCCCAGTCTTGCTGTTTATCTGCAATGACTGCCAGGGCAAGTGAGGACCAGCAAGACAATTCCTGCCTAGCACCTTCCTTGGAGGAGAGAGAGTGCAACGTTTCATTTTAGCATTTTGGCGCTCACGAGCGAGAGAAACTGCTTTGGCTGTTTGCAAGGCTAGGAAAGAGCAGAGCCCCAGTCTTGCTGTTTATCTGCAATGACTGCCAGGGCAAGTGAGGACCAGCAAGACAATTCCTGCCTAGCACCTTCCTTGGAGGAGAGAGAGTGCAACTTTTCATTTTAGCATTTTGGCGCTCACGAGCGAGACAAACTGCTTTGGCTGTTTGCAAGGCTAGGAAAGAGCAGAGCCCGAGTCTTGCTGTTTATCTGCAATGACTGCCAGGGCAAGTGAGGACCAGCAAGACAATTCCTGCCTAGCACCTTCCTTGGAGGAGAGAGAGTGCAACGTTTCATTTTAGCATTTTGGCGCTCACGAGCGAGACAAACTGATTTGGCTGTTTGCAAGGCTAGGAAAGAGCAGAGCCCGAGTCTTGCTGTTTATCTGCAATGACTGCCAGGGCAAGTGAGGACCAGCAAGACAATTCCTGCCTAGCACCTTCCTTGGAGGAGAGAGAGTGCAACGTTTCATTTTAGCATTTTGGCGCTCACGAGCGAGACAAACTGCTTTGGCTGTTTGCAAGGCTAGGAAAGAGCAGAGCCCCAGTCTTGCTGTTTATCTGCAATGACTGCCAGGGCAAGTGAGGACCAGCAAGACAATTCCTGCCTAGCAGCTTCCTTGGAGGAGAGAGAGGGCAACGTTTCATTTTAGCATTTTGGCGCTCACGAGCGAGACAAACTGCTTTGGCTGTTTGCAAGGCTAGGAAAGAGCAGAGCCCCAGTCTTGCTGTTTATCTGTAATGTCTGCCACGGCAAGTGAGGACCAGCAAGACAATTCCTGCCTAGCACCGTCCTTGGAGGAGAGAGAGTGCAACGTTTCATTTTAGCATTTTGGCGCTCACGAGCGAGACAAACTGCTTTGGCTGTTTGCAAGGCTAGGAAAGAGCAGAGCCCCAGTCTTGCTGTTTATCTGCAATGACTGCCAGGGCAAGTGAGGACCAGCAAGACAATTCCTGCCTAGCACCTTCCTTGGAGGAGAGAGAGGGCAACGTTTCATTTTAGCATTTTGGCGCTCACGAGGGAGACAAACTGCTTTGGCTATTTGCAAGGCTAGGAAAGAGCAGAGCCCGAGTCTCCTGTTTTTCTACAATGACTGCCAGGGCAAGTGAGGACCAGCAAGACAATTCCTGCCTAGCACCGTCCTTGGAGGAGAGAGAGTGCAACGTTTCATTTTGCTTTTTGGAGTGCGAGAGTGAGAAAAAGCAGAGTACCTGTTTGCAAGGCTAGGAAAGAGCAGAGCCGCAGTCTTGCTGTTTATCTGCAATGACTGCCTGGGCAAGTGAGGACCAGCAAGACAATTCCTGCCTAGCACCTTCCTTGGAGGAGAGAGAGTGCAACGTTTCATTTTAGCATTTTGGCGCTCACGAGGGAGACAAACTGCTTTGGCTGTTTGCAAGGCTAGGAAAGAGCAGAGCCCCAGTCTTGCTGTTTATCTGCAATGACTGCCAGGGCAAGTGAGGACCAGCAAGACAATTCCTGCCTAGCACCTTCCTTGGAGGAGAGAGAGTGCAACGTTTCATTTTAGCATTTTGGCGCTCACGAGGGAGACAAACTGCTTTGGCTGTTTGCAAGGCTAGGAAAGAGCAGAGCCCCAGTCTTGCTGTTTATCTGCAATGACTGCCAGGGCAAGTGAGGACCAGCAAGACAATTCCTGCCTAGCACCTTCCTTGGAGGAGAGAGAGTGCAACGTTTCATTTTAGCATTTTGGCGCTCACGAGCGAGAGAAACTGCTTTGGCTGTTTGGAAGGCTAGGAAAGAGCAGAGCCCCAGTCTTGCTGTTTATCTGCAATGACTGCCAGGGCAAGTGAGGACCAGCAAGACAATTCCTGCCTAGCACCTTCCTTGGAGGAGAGAGAGTGCAACTTTTCATTTTAGCATTTTGGCGCTCACGAGCGAGACAAACTGCTTTGGCTGTTTGCAAGGCTAGGAAAGAGCAGAGCCCGAGTCTTGCTGTTTATCTGCAATGACTGCCAGGGCAAGTGAGGACCAGCAAGACAATTCCTGCCTAGCACCTTCCTTGGAGGAGAGAGAGTGCAACGTTTCATTTTAGCATTTTGGCGCTCACGAGCGAGACAAACTGCTTTGGCTGTTTGCAAGGCTAGGAAAGAGCAGAGCCCGAGTCTTGCTGTTTATCTGCAATGACTGCCAGGGCAAGTGAGGACCAGCAAGACAATTCCTGCCTAGCACCTTCCTTGGAGGAGAGAGAGTGCAACGTTTCATTTTAGCATTTTGGCGCTCACGAGCGAGACAAACTGCTTTGGCTGTTTGCAAGGCTAGGAAAGAGCAGAGCCCCAGTCTTGCTGTTTATCTGCAATGACTGCCAGGGCAAGTGAGGACCAGCAAGACAATTCCTGCCTAGCAGCTTCCTTGGAGGAGAGAGAGGGCAACGTTTCATTTTAGCATTTTGGCGCTCACGAGCGAGACAAACTGCTTTGGCTGTTTGCAAGGCTAGGAAAGAGCAGAGCCCCAGTCTTGCTGTTTATCTGTAATGTCTGCCACGGCAAGTGAGGACCAGCAAGACAATTCCTGCCTAGCACCGTCCTTGGAGGAGAGAGAGTGCAACGTTTCATTTTAGCATTTTGGCGCTCACGAGCGAGACAAACTGCTTTGGCTGTTTGCAAGGCTAGGAAAGAGCAGAGCCCCAGTCTTGCTGTTTATCTGCAATGACTGCCAGGGCAAGTGAGGACCAGCAAGACAATTCCTGCCTAGCACCTTCCTTGGAGGAGAGAGAGTGCAACGTTTCATTTTGCTTTTTGGAGTGCGAGAGTGAGAAAAAGCAGAGTACCTGTTTGCAAGGCTAGGAAAGAGCAGAGCCGCAGTCTTGCTGTTTATCTGCAATGACTGCCTGGGCAAGTGAGGACCAGCAAGACAATTCCTGCCTAGCACCTTCCTTGGAGGAGAGAGAGTGCAACGTTTCATTTTAGCATTTTGGCGCTCACGAGGGAGACAAACTGCTTTGGCTGTTTGCAAGGCTAGGAAAGAGCAGAGCCCCACTCTTGCTGTTTATCTGCAATGACTGCCAGGGCAAGTGAGGACCAGCAAGACAATTCCTGCCTAGCACCTTCCTTGGAGGAGAGAGAGTGCAACGTTTCATTTTAGCATTTTGGCGCTCACGAGCGAGACAAACTGCTTTGGCTGTTTGCAAGGCTAGGAAAGAGCAGAGCCCGAGTCTTGCTGTTTATCTGCAATGACTGCCAGGGCAAGTGAGGACCAGCAAGACAATTCCTGCCTAGCACCTTCCTTGGAGGAGAGAGAGTGCAACGTTTCATTTTAGCATTTTGGCGCTCACGAGCGAGACAAACTGCTTTGGCTGTTTGCAAGGCTAGGAAAGAGCAGAGCCCCAGTCTTGCTGTTTATCTGCAATGACTGCCAGGGCAAGTGAGGACCAGCAAGACAATTCCTGCCTAGCACCTTCCTTGGAGGAGAGAGAGTGCAACGGTTCATTTTAGCATTTTGGCGCTCACGAGCGAGACAAACTGCTTTGGCTGTTTGCAAGGCTAGGAAAGAGCAGAGCCCGAGTCTTGCTGTTTATCTGCAATGACTGCCAGGGCAAGTGAGGACCAGCAAGACAATTCCTGCCTAGCACCTTCCTTGGAGGAGAGAGAGGGCAACGTTTCATTTTAGTATTTTGGCGCTCACGAGGGAGACAAACTGCTTTGGCTGTTTGCAAGGCTAGGAAAGAGCAGAGCCCCAGTCTTGCTGTTTATCTGCAATGACTGCCAGGGCAAGTGAGGACCAGCAAGACAATTCCTGCCTAGCACCTTCCTTGGAGGAGAGAGTGCGCAACGTTTCATTTTGCTTTTTGGAGTGCGAGAGTGAGAAAAAGCAGAGTGCCTGTTTGCAAGGCTAGGAAGGAGCAGAGCCGCAGTCTTGCTGTTTATCTGCAATGACTGCCAGGGCAAGTGAGGACCAGCAAGACAATTCCTGCCTAGCACCTTCCTTGGAGGAGAGAGAGGGCAACGTTTCATTTTAGCATTTTGGCGCTGACGAGGGAGACAAACTGCTTTGGCTATTTGCAAGGCTAGGAAAGAGCAGAGCCCGAGTCTCCTGTTTTTCTACAATGACTGCCAGGGCAAGTGAGGACCAGCAAGACAATTCCTGCCTAGCACCGTCCTTGGAGGAGAGAGAGTGCAACGTTTCATTTTGCTTTTTGGAGTGCGAGAGTGAGAAAAAGCAGAGTACCTGTTTGCAAGGCTAGGAAAGAGCAGAGCCGCAGTCTTGCTGTTTATCTGCAATGACTGCCTGGGCAAGTGAGGACCAGCAAGACAATTCCTGCCTAGCACCTTCCTTGGAGGAGAGAGAGTGCAACGTTTCATTTTAGCATTTTGGCGCTCACGAGCGAGACAAACTGCTTTGGCTGTTTGCAAGGCTAGGAAAGAGCAGAGTCCCAGTCTTGCTGTTTATCTGCAATGACTGCCAGGGCAAGTGAGGACCAGCAAGATAATTCCTGCCTAGCACCTTCCTTGGAGGAGAGAGAGTGCAACGTTTCATTTTAGCATTTTGGAGTGCGAGAGTGAGAAAAAGCAGAGTGCCTGTTTGCAAGGCTAGGAAAGAGCAGAGCCCGAGTCTTGCTGTTTATCTGCAATGACTGCCAGGGCAAGTGAGGACCAGCAAGACAATTCCTGCCTAGCAGCTTCCTTGGAGGAGAGAGAGTGCAACGTTTCATTTTAGCATTTTGGCGCTCACGAGCGAGACAAACTGCTTTGGCTGTTTGCAAGGCTAGGAAAGAGCAGAGCCCCAGTCTTGCTGTTTATCTGTAATGTCTGCCACGGCAAGTGAGGACCAGCAAGACAATTCCTGCCTAGCACCGTCCTTGGAGGAGAGAGAGTGCAACGTTTCATTTTAGCATTTTGGCGCTCACGAGGGAGACAAACTGCTTTGGCTGTTTGCAAGGCTAGGAAAGAGCAGAGCCCCAGTCTTGCTGTTTATCTGCAATGACTGCCAGGGCAAGTGAGGACCAGCAAGACAATTCCTGCCTAGCACCTTCCTTGGAGGAGAGAGAGGGCAACGTTTCATTTTAGCATTTTGGCGCTCACGAGCGAGAGAAACTGCTTTGGCTGTTTGCAAGGCTAGGAAAGAGCAGAGCCCCAGTCTTGCTGTTTATCTGCAATGACTGCCAGGGCAAGTGAGGACCAGCAAGACAATTCCTGCCTAGCACCTTCCTTGGAGGAGAGAGAGTGCAACTTTTCATTTTAGCATTTTGGCGCTCACGAGCGAGACAAACTGCTTTGGCTGTTTGCAAGGCTAGGAAAGAGCAGAGCCCGAGTCTTGCTGTTTATCTGCAATGACTGCCAGGGCAAGTGAGGACCAGCAAGACAATTCCTGCCTAGCACCTTCCTTGGAGGAGAGAGAGTGCAACGTTTCATTTTAGCATTTTGGCGCTCACGAGCGAGACAAACTGCTTTGGCTGTTTGCAAGGCTAGGAAAGAGCAGAGCCCGAGTCTTGCTGTTTATCTGCAATGACTGCCAGGGCAAGTGAGGACCAGCAAGACAATTCCTGCCTAGCAGCTTCCTTGGAGGAGAGAGAGGGCAACGTTTCATTTTAGCATTTTGGCGCTCACGAGCGAGACAAACTGCTTTGGCTGTTTGCAAGGCTAGGAAAGAGCAGAGCCCCAGTCTTGCTGTTTATCTGTAATGTCTGCCACGGCAAGTGAGGACCAGCAAGACAATTCCTGCCTAGCACCGTCCTTGGAGGAGAGAGAGTGCAACGTTTCATTTTAGCATTTTGGCGCTCACGAGCGAGACAAACTGCTTTGGCTGTTTGCAAGGCTAGGAAAGAGCAGAGCCCCAGTCTTGCTGTTTATCTGCAATGACTGCCAGGGCAAGTGAGGACCAGCAAGACAATTCCTGCCTAGCACCTTCCTTGGAGGAGAGAGAGTGCAACGTTTCATTTTGCTTTTTGGAGTGCGAGAGTGAGAAAAAGCAGAGTACCTGTTTGCAAGGCTAGGAAAGAGCAGAGCCGCAGTCTTGCTGTTTATCTGCAATGACTGCCTGGGCAAGTGAGGACCAGCAAGACAATTCCTGCCTAGCACCTTCCTTGGAGGAGAGAGAGTGCAACGTTTCATTTTAGCATTTTGGCGCTCACGAGCGAGAGAAACTGCTTTGGCTGTTTGCAAGGCTAGGAAAGAGCAGAGCCCCAGTCTTGCTGTTTATCTGCAATGACTGCCAGGGCAAGTGAGGACCAGCAAGACAATTCCTGCCTAGCACCTTCCTTGGAGGAGAGAGAGTGCAACGTTTCATTTTAGCATTTTGGCGCTCACGAGCGAGACAAACTGCTTTGGCTGTTTGCAAGGCTAGGAAAGAGCAGAGCCCGAGTCTTGCTGTTTATCTGCAATGACTGCCAGGGCAAGTGAGGACCAGCAAGACAATTCCTGCCTAGCACCTTCCTTGGAGGAGAGAGAGTGCAACGTTTCATTTTAGCATTTTGGCGCTCACGAGCGAGACAAACTGCTTTGGCTGTTTGCAAGGCTAGGAAAGAGCAGAGCCCGAGTCTTGCTCTTTATCTGCAATGACTGCCAGGGCAAGTGAGGACCAGCAAGACAATTCCTGCCTAGCACCTTCCTTGGAGGAGAGAGAGTGCAACGTTTCATTTTAGCATTTTGGCGCTCACGAGCGAGACAAACTGCTTTGGCTGTTTGCAAGGCTAGGAAAGAGCAGAGCCCCAGTCTTGCTGTTTATCTGCAATGACTGCCAGGGCAAGTGAGAACCAGCAAGACAATTCCTGCCTAGCAGCTTCCTTGGAAGAGAGAGAGTGCAACGTTTCATTTTAGCATTTTGGCGCTCACGAGCGAGACAAACTGCTTTGGCTGTTTGCAAGGCTAGGAAGGAGCAGAGCCCCAGTCTTGCTGGTTATCTGTAATGTCTGCCACGGCAAGTGAGGACCAGCAAGACAATTCCTGCCTAGCACCTTCCTTGGAGGAGAGAGAGTGCAACGTTTCATTTTAGCATTTTGGCGCTCACGAGCGAGACAAACTGCTTTCGCTGTTTGCAAGGCTAGGAAAGAGCAGAGTCCCAGTCTTGCTGTTTATCTGCAATGACTGCCAGGGCAAGTGAGGACCAGCAAGACAATTCCTGCCTAGCACCTTCCTTGGAAGAGAGAGAGTGCAACGTTTCATTTTAGCATTTTGGCGCTCACGAGCAAGACAAACTGCTTTGGCTGTTTGCAAGGCTAGGAAGGAGCAGAGCCCCAGTCTTGCTGGTTATCTGTAATGTCTGCCACGGCAAGTGAGGACCAGCAAGACAATTCCTGCCTAGCACCTTCCTTGGAGGAGAGAGAGTGCAACGTTTCATTTTAGCATTTTGGCGCTCACGAGCGAGACAAACTGCTTTGGCTGTTTGCAAGGCTAGGAAAGAGCAGAGTCCCAGTCTTGCTGTTTATCTGCAATGACTGCCAGGGCAAGTGAGGACCAGCAAGATAATTCCTGCCTAGCACCTTCCTTGGAGGAGAGAGAGTGCAACGTTTCATTTTGCTTTTTGGAGTGCGAGAGTGAGAAAAAGCAGAGTGCCTGTTTGCAAGGCTAGGAAAGAGCAGAGCCCGAGTCTTGCTGTTTATCTGCAATGACTGCCAGGGCAAGTGAGGACCAGCAAGACAATTCCTGCCTAGCAGCTTCCTTGGAGGAGAGAGAGTGCAACGTTTCATTTTAGCATTTTGGCGCTCACGAGCGAGACAAACTGCTTTGGCTGTTTGCAAGGCTAGGAAAGAGCAGAGCCCCAGTCTTGCTGTTTATCTGCAATGACTGCCAGGGCAAGTGAGGACCAGCAAGACAATTCCTGCCTAGCACCTTCCTTGGAGGAGAGAGAGTGCAACGTTTCATTTTAGCATTTTGGCGCTCACGAGGGAGACAAACTGCTTTGGCTGTTTGCAAGGCTAGGAAAGAGCAGAGCCCCAGTCTTGCTGTTTATCTGCAATGACTGCCAGGGCAAGTGAGGACCAGCAAGACAATTCCTGCCTAGCAGCTTCCTTGGAGGAGAGAGAGGGCAACGTTTCGTTTTAGCATTTTGGCGCTCACGAGCGAGACAAACTGCTTTGGCTGTTTGCAAGGCTAGGAAAGAGCAGAGCCCCAGTCTTGCTGTTTATCTGCAATGACTGCCAGGGCAAGTGAGGACCAGCAAGACAATTCCTGCCTAGCACCTTCCTTGGAGGAGAGAGAGTGCAACGTTTCATTTTAGCATTTTGGCGCTCACGAGCGAGACAAACTGCTTTGGCTGTTTGCAAGGCTAGGAAAGAGCAGAGCCCCAGTCTTGCTGTTTATCTGCAATGACTGCCAGGGCAAGTGAGGACCAGCAAGACAATTCCTGCCTAGCAGCTTCCTTGGAGGAGAGAGAGGGCAACGTTTCATTTTAGCATTTTGGCGCTCACGAGCGAGACAAACTGCTTTGGCTGTTTGCAAGGCTAGGAAAGAGCAGAGCCCCAGTCTTGCTGTTTATCTGTAATGTCTGCCACGGCAAGTGAGGACCAGCAAGACAATTCCTGCCTAGCACCGTCCTTGGAGGAGAGAGAGTGCAACGTTTCATTTTAGCATTTTGGCGCTCACGAGGGAGACAAACTGCTTTGGCTGTTTGCAAGGCTAGGAAAGAGCAGAGCCCCAGTCTTGCTGTTTATCTGCAATGACTGCCAGGGCAAGTGAGGACCAGCAAGACAATTCCTGCCTAGCACCTTCCTTGGAGGAGAGAGAGTGCAACGTTTCATTTTGCTTTTTGGAGTGCGAGAGTGAGAAAAAGCAGAGTACCTGTTTGCAAGGCTAGGAAAGAGCAGAGCCGCAGTCTTGCTGTTTATCTGCAATGACTGCCAGGGCAAGTGAGGACCAGCAAGACAATTCCTGCCTAGCACCTTCCTTGGAGGAGAGAGAGTGCAACGTTTCATTTTAGCATTTTGGCGCTCACGAGCGAGAGAAACTGCTTTGGCTGTTTGCAAGGCTAGGAAAGAGCAGAGCCCCAGTCTTGCTGTTTATCTGCAATGACTGCCAGGGCAAGTGAGGACCAGCAAGACAATTCCTGCCTAGCACCTTCCTTGGAGGAGAGAGAGTGCAACTTTTCATTTTAGCATTTTGGCGCTCACGAGCGAGACAAACTGCTTTGGCTGTTTGCAAGGCTAGGAAAGAGCAGAGCCCGAGTCTTGCTGTTTATCTGCAATGACTGCCAGGGCAAGTGAGGACCAGCAAGACAATTCCTGCCTAGCACCTTCCTTGGAGGAGAGAGAGTGCAACGTTTCATTTTAGCATTTTGGCGCTCACGAGCGAGACAAACTGCTTTGGCTGTTTGCAAGGCTAGGAAGGAGCAGAGCCCCAGTCTTGCTGGTTATCTGTAATGTCTGCCACGGCAAGTGAGGACCAGCAAGACAATTCCTGCCTAGCACCTTCCTTGGAGGAGAGAGAGTGCAACGTTTCATTTTAGCATTTTGGCGCTCACGAGCGAGACAAACTGCTTTCGCTGTTTGCAAGGCTAGGAAAGAGCAGAGTCCCAGTCTTGCTGTTTATCTGCAATGACTGCCAGGGCAAGTGAGGACCAGCAAGACAATTCCTGCCTAGCACCTTCCTTGGAAGAGAGAGAGTGCAACGTTTCATTTTAGCATTTTGGCGCTCACGAGCGAGACAAACTGCTTTGGCTGTTTGCAAGGCTAGGAAGGAGCAGAGCCCCAGTCTTGCTGGTTATCTGTAATGTCTGCCACGGCAAGTGAGGACCAGCAAGACAATTCCTGCCTAGCACCTTCCTTGGAGGAGAGAGAGTGCAACGTTTCATTTTAGCATTTTGGCGCTCACGAGCGAGACAAACTGCTTTGGCTGTTTGCAAGGCTAGGAAAGAGCAGAGTCCCAGTCTTGCTGTTTATCTGCAATGACTGCCAGGGCAAGTGAGGACCAGCAAGATAATTCCTGCCTAGCACCTTCCTTGGAGGAGAGAGAGTGCAACGTTTCATTTTGCTTTTTGGAGTGCGATAGTGAGAAAAAGCAGAGTGCCTGTTTGCAAGGCTAGGAAAGAGCAGAGCCCGAGTCTTGCTGTTTATCTGCAATGACTGCCAGGGCAAGTGAGGACCAGCAAGACAATTCCTGCCTAGCAGCTTCCTTGGAGGAGAGAGAGTGCAACGGTTCATTTTAGCATTTTGGCGCTCACGAGCGAGACAAACTGCTTTGGCTGTTTGCAAGGCTAGGAAAGAGCAGAGCCCCAGTCTTGCTGTTTATCTGCAATGACTGCCAGGGCAAGTGAGGACCAGCAAGACAATTCCTGCCTAGCACCTTCCTTGGAGGAGAGAGTGCGCAACGTTTCATTTTGCTTTTTGGAGTGCGAGAGTGAGAAAAAGCAGAGTGCCTGTTTGCAAGGCTAGGAAGGAGCAGAGCCCCAGTCTTGCTGTTTATCTGCAATGACTGCCAGGGCAAGTGAGGACCAGCAAGACAATTCCTGCCTAGCACCTTCCTTGGAGGAGAGAGAGGGCAACGTTTCATTTTAGCATTTTGGCGCTCACGAGGGAGACAAACTGCTTTGGCTATTTGCAAGGCTAGGAAAGAGCAGAGCCCGAGTCTCCTGTTTTTCTACAATGACTGCCAGGGCAAGTGAGGACCAGCAAGACAATTCCTGCCTAGCACCGTCCTTGGAGGAGAGAGAGTGCAACGTTTCATTTTGCTTTTTGGAGTGCGAGAGTGAGAAAAAGCAGAGTACCTGTTTGCAAGGCTAGGAAAGAGCAGAGCCGCAGTCTTGCTGTTTATCTGCAATGACTGCCTGGGCAAGTGAGGACCAGCAAGACAATTCCTGCCTAGCACCTTCCTTGGAGGAGAGAGAGTGCAACGTTTCATTTTAGCATTTTGGCGCTCACGAGCGAGACAAACTGCTTTCGCTGTTTGCAAGGCTAGGAAAGAGCAGAGTCCCAGTCTTGCTGTTTATCTGCAATGACTGCCAGGGCAAGTGAGGACCAGCAAGATAATTCCTGCCTAGCACCTTCCTTGGAGGAGAGAGAGTGCAACGTTTCATTTTAGCATTTTGGAGTGCGAGAGTGAGAAAAAGCAGAGTGCCTGTTTGCAAGGCTAGGAAAGAGCAGAGCCCGAGTCTTGCTGTTTATCTGCAATGACTGCCAGGGCAAGTGAGGACCAGCAAGACAATTCCTGCCTAGCAGCTTCCTTGGAGGAGAGAGAGTGCAACGTTTCATTTTAGCATTTTGGCGCTCACGAGCGAGACAAACTGCTTTGGCTGTTTGCAAGGCTAGGAAAGAGCAGAGCCCCAGTCTTGCTGTTTATCTGCAATGACTGCCAGGGCAAGTGAGGACCAGCAAGACAATTCCTGCCTAGCACCTTCCTTGGAGGAGAGAGAGTGCAACGTTTCATTTTAGCATTTTGGCGCTCACGAGGGAGACAAACTGCTTTGGCTGTTTGCAAGGCTAGGAAAGAGCAGAGCCCCAGTCTTGCTGTTTATCTGCAATGACTGCCAGGGCAAGTGAGGACCAGCAAGACAATTCCTGCCTAGCAGCTTCCTTGGAGGAGAGAGAGGGCAACGTTTCATTTTAGCATTTTGGCGCTCACGAGCGAGACAAACTGCTTTGGCTGTTTGCAAGGCTAGGAAAGAGCAGAGCCCCAGTCTTGCTGTTTATCTGTAATGTCTGCCACGGCAAGTGAGGACCAGCAAGACAATTCCTGCCTAGCACCGTCCTTGGAGGAGAGAGAGTGCAACGTTTCATTTTAGCATTTTGGCGCTCACGAGCGAGACAAACTGCTTTGGCTGTTTGCAAGGCTAGGAAAGAGCAGAGCCCCAGTCTTGCTGTTTATCTGCAATGACTGCCAGGGCAAGTGAGGACCAGCAAGACAATTCCTGCCTAGCACCTTCCTTGGAGGAGAGAGAGTGCAACGTTTCATTTTAGCATTTTGGCGCTCACGAGCGAGAGAAACTGCTTTGGCTGTTTGCAAGGCTAGGAAAGAGCAGAGCCCCAGTCTTGCTGTTTATCTGCAATGACTGCCAGGGCAAGTGAGGACCAGCAAGACAATTCCTGCCTAGCACCTTCCTTGGAGGAGAGAGAGTGCAACGTTTCATTTTAGCATTTTGGCGCTCACGAGCGAGACAAACTGCTTTGGCTGTTTGCAAGGCTAGGAAAGAGCAGAGCCCCAGTCTTGCTGTTTATCTGCAATGACTGCCAGGGCAAGTGAGGACCAGCAAGACAATTCCTGCCTAGCAGCTTCCTTGGAGGAGAGAGAGGGCAACGTTTCATTTTAGCATTTTGGCGCTCACGAGCGAGACAAACTGCTTTGGCTGTTTGCAAGGCTAGGAAAGAGCAGAGCCCCAGTCTTGCTGTTTATCTGTAATGTCTGCCACGGCAAGTGAGGACCAGCAAGACAATTCCTGCCTAGCACCGTCCTTGGAGGAGAGAGAGTGCAACGTTTCATTTTAGCATTTTGGCGCTCACGAGGGAGACAAACTGCTTTGGCTGTTTGCAAGGCTAGGAAAGAGCAGAGCCCCAGTCTTGCTGTTTATCTGCAATGACTGCCAGGGCAAGTGAGGACCAGCAAGACAATTCCTGCCTAGCACCTTCCTTGGAGGAGAGAGAGTGCAACGTTTCATTTTGCTTTTTGGAGTGCGAGAGTGAGAAAAAGCAGAGTACCTGTTTGCAAGGCTAGGAAAGAGCAGAGCCGCAGTCTTGCTGTTTATCTGCAATGACTGCCTGGGCAAGTGAGGACCAGCAAGACAATTCCTGCCTAGCACCTTCCTTGGAGGAGAGAGAGTGCAACGTTTCATTTTAGCATTTTGGCGCTCACGAGCGAGAGAAACTGCTTTGGCTGTTTGCAAGGCTAGGAAAGAGCAGAGCCCCAGTCTTGCTGTTTATCTGCAATGACTGCCAGGGCAAGTGAGGACCAGCAAGACAATTCCTGCCTAGCACCTTCCTTGGAGGAGAGAGAGTGCAACTTTTCATTTTAGCATTTTGGCGCTCACGAGCGAGACAAACTGCTTTGGCTGTTTGCAAGGCTAGGAAAGAGCAGAGCCCGAGTCTTGCTGTTTATCTGCAATGACTGCCAGGGCAAGTGAGGACCAGCAAGACAATTCCTGCCTAGCACCTTCCTTGGAGGAGAGAGAGTGCAACGTTTCATTTTAGCATTTTGGCGCTCACGAGCGAGACAAACTGCTTTGGCTGTTTGCAAGGCTAGGAAGGAGCAGAGCCCCAGTCTTTCTGGTTATCTGTAATGTCTGCCACGGCAAGTGAGGACCAGCAAGACAATTCCTGCCTAGCACCTTCCTTGGAGGAGAGAGAGTGCAACGTTTCATTTTAGCATTTTGGCGCTCACGAGCGAGACAAACTGCTTTCGCTGTTTGCAAGGCTAGGAAAGAGCAGAGTCCCAGTCTTGCTGTTTATCTGCAATGACTGCCAGGGCAAGTGAGGACCAGCAAGACAATTCCTGCCTAGCACCTTCCTTGGAAGAGAGAGAGTGCAACGTTTCATTTTAGCATTTTGGCGCTCACGAGCGAGACAAACTGCTTTGGCTGTTTGCAAGGCTAGGAAGGAGCAGAGCCCCAGTCTTGCTGGTTATCTGTAATGTCTGCCACGGCAAGTGAGGACCAGCAAGACAATTCCTGCCTAGCACCTTCCTTGGAGGAGAGAGAGTGCAACGTTTCATTTTAGCATTTTGGCGCTCACGAGCGAGACAAACTGCTTTGGCTGTTTGCAAGGCTAGGAAAGAGCAGAGTCCCAGTCTTGCTGTTTATCTGCAATGACTGCCAGGGCAAGTGAGGACCAGCAAGATAATTCCTGCCTAGCACCTTCCTTGGAGGAGAGAGAGTGCAACGTTTCATTTTGCTTTTTGGAGTGCGAGAGTGAGAAAAAGCAGAGTGCCTGTTTGCAAGGCTAGGAAAGAGCAGAGCCCGAGTCTTGCTGTTTATCTGCAATGACTGCCAGGGCAAGTGAGGACCAGCAAGACAATTCCTGCCTAGCAGCTTCCTTGGAGGAGAGAGAGTGCAACGGTTCATTTTAGCATTTTGGCGCTCACGAGCGAGACAAACTGCTTTGGCTGTTTGCAAGGCTAGGAAAGAGCAGAGCCCCAGTCTTGCTGTTTATCTGCAATGACTGCCAGGGCAAGTGAGGACCAGCAAGACAATTCCTGCCTAGCACCTTCCTTGGAGGAGAGAGTGCGCAACGTTTCATTTTGCTTTTTGGAGTGCGAGAGTGAGAAAAAGCAGAGTGCCTGTTTGCAAGGCTAGGAAGGAGCAGAGCCCCAGTCTTGCTGTTTATCTGCAATGACTGCCAGGGCAAGTGAGGACCAGCAAGACAATTCCTGCCTAGCACCTTCCTTGGAGGAGAGAGAGGGCAACGTTTCATTTTAGCATTTTGGCGCTCACGAGGGAGACAAACTGCTTTGGCTATTTGCAAGGCTAGGAAAGAGCAGAGCCCGAGTCTCCTGTTTTTCTACAATGACTGCCAGGGCAAGTGAGGACCAGCAAGACAATTCCTGCCTAGCACCGTCCTTGGAGGAGAGAGAGTGCAACGTTTCATTTTGCTTTTTGGAGTGCGAGAGTGAGAAAAAGCAGAGTACCTGTTTGCAAGGCTAGGAAAGAGCAGAGCCGCAGTCTTGCTGTTTATCTGCAATGACTGCCTGGGCAAGTGAGGACCAGCAAGACAATTCCTGCCTAGCACCTTCCTTGGAGGAGAGAGAGTGCAACGTTTCATTTTAGCATTTTGGCGCTCACGAGCGAGACAAACTGCTTTCGCTGTTTGCAAGGCTAGGAAAGAGCAGAGTCCCAGTCTTGCTGTTTATCTGCAATGACTGCCAGGGCAAGTGAGGACCAGCAAGATAATTCCTGCCTAGCACCTTCCTTGGAGGAGAGAGAGTGCAACGTTTCATTTTAGCATTTTGGAGTGCGAGAGTGAGAAAAAGCAGAGTGCCTGTTTGCAAGGCTAGGAAAGAGCAGAGCCCGAGTCTTGCTGTTTATCTGCAATGACTGCCAGGGCAAGTGAGGACCAGCAAGACAATTCCTGCCTAGCAGCTTCCTTGGAGGAGAGAGAGTGCAACGTTTCATTTTAGCATTTTGGCGCTCACGAGCGAGACAAACTGCTTTGGCTGTTTGCAAGGCTAGGAAAGAGCAGAGCCCCAGTCTTGCTGTTTATCTGCAATGACTGCCAGGGCAAGTGAGGACCAGCAAGACAATTCCTGCCTAGCACCTTCCTTGGAGGAGAGAGAGTGCAACGTTTCATTTTAGCATTTTGGCGCTCACGAGGGAGACAAACTGCTTTGGCTGTTTGCAAGGCTAGGAAAGAGCAGAGCCCCAGTCTTGCTGTTTATCTGCAATGACTGCCAGGGCAAGTGAGGACCAGCAAGACAATTCCTGCCTAGCAGCTTCCTTGGAGGAGAGAGAGGGCAACGTTTCATTTTAGCATTTTGGCGCTCACGAGCGAGACAAACTGCTTTGGCTGTTTGCAAGGCTAGGAAAGAGCAGAGCCCCAGTCTTGCTGTTTATCTGTAATGTCTGCCACGGCAAGTGAGGACCAGCAAGACAATTCCTGCCTAGCACCGTCCTTGGAGGAGAGAGAGTGCAACGTTTCATTTTAGCATTTTGGCGCTCACGAGCGAGACAAACTGCTTTGGCTGTTTGCAAGGCTAGGAAAGAGCAGAGCCCCAGTCTTGCTGTTTATCTGCAATGACTGCCAGGGCAAGTGAGGACCAGCAAGACAATTCCTGCCTAGCACCTTCCTTGGAGGAGAGAGAGTGCAACGTTTCATTTTAGCATTTTGGCGCTCACGAGCGAGAGAAACTGCTTTGGCTGTTTGCAAGGCTAGGAAAGAGCAGAGCCCCAGTCTTGCTGTTTATCTGCAATGACTGCCAGGGCAAGTGAGGACCAGCAAGACAATTCCTGCCTAGCACCTTCCTTGGAGGAGAGAGAGTGCAACTTTTCATTTTAGCATTTTGGCGCTCACGAGCGAGACAAACTGCTTTGGCTGTTTGCAAGGCTAGGAAAGAGCAGAGCCCGAGTCTTGCTGTTTATCTGCAATGACTGCCAGGGCAAGTGAGGACCAGCAAGACAATTCCTGCCTAGCACCTTCCTTGGAGGAGAGAGAGTGCAACGTTTCATTTTAGCATTTTGGCGCTCACGAGCGAGACAAACTGCTTTGGCTGTTTGCAAGGCTAGGAAAGAGCAGAGCCCGAGTCTTGCTGTTTATCTGCAATGACTGCCAGGGCAAGTGAGGACCAGCAAGACAATTCCTGCCTAGCACCTTCCTTGGAGGAGAGAGAGTGCAACGTTTCATTTTAGCATTTTGGCGCTCACGAGCGAGACAAACTGCTTTGGCTGTTTGCAAGGCTAGGAAAGAGCAGAGCCCCAGTCTTGCTGTTTATCTGCAATGACTGCCAGGGCAAGTGAGGACCAGCAAGACAATTCCTGCCTAGCAGCTTCCTTGGAGGAGAGAGAGGGCAACGTTTCATTTTAGCATTTTGGCGCTCACGAGCGAGACAAACTGCTTTGGCTGTTTGCAAGGCTAGGAAAGAGCAGAGCCCCAGTCTTGCTGTTTATCTGTAATGTCTGCCACGGCAAGTGAGGACCAGCAAGACAATTCCTGCCTAGCACCGTCCTTGGAGGAGAGAGAGTGCAACGTTTCATTTTAGCATTTTGGCGCTCACGAGCGAGAGAAACTGCTTTGGCTGTTTGCAAGGCTAGGAAAGAGCAGAGCCCCAGTCTTGCTGTTTATCTGCAATGACTGCCAGGGCAAGTGAGGACCAGCAAGACAATTCCTGCCTAGCACCTTCCTTGGAGGAGAGAGAGTGCAACTTTTCATTTTAGCATTTTGGCGCTCACGAGCGAGACAAACTGCTTTGGCTGTTTGCAAGGCTAGGAAAGAGCAGAGCCCGAGTCTTGCTGTTTATCTGCAATGACTGCCAGGGCAAGTGAGGACCAGCAAGACAATTCCTGCCTAGCACCTTCCTTGGAGGAGAGAGAGTGCAACGTTTCATTTTAGCATTTTGGCGCTCACGAGCGAGACAAACTGCTTTGGCTGTTTGCAAGGCTAGGAAAGAGCAGAGCCCGAGTCTTGCTCTTTATCTGCAATGACTGCCAGGGCAAGTGAGGACCAGCAAGACAATTCCTGCCTAGCACCTTCCTTGGAGGAGAGAGAGTGCAACGTTTCATTTTAGCATTTTGGCGCTCATGAGCGAGACAAACTGCTTTGGCTGTTTGCAAGGCTAGGAAAGAGCAGAGCCCCAGTCTTGCTGTTTATCTGCAATGACTGCCAGGGCAAGTGAGAACCAGCAAGACAATTCCTGCCTAGCAGCTTCCTTGGAAGAGAGAGAGTGCAACGTTTCATTTTAGCATTTTGGCGCTCACGAGCGAGACAAACTGCTTTGGCTGTTTGCAAGGCTAGGAAGGAGCAGAGCCCCAGTCTTGCTGTTTATCTGCAATGACTGCCAGGGCAAGTGAGGACCAGCAAGACAATTCCTGCCTAGCACCTTCCTTGGAGGAGAGAGAGTGCAACTTTTCATTTTAGCATTTTGGCGCTCACGAGCGAGACAAACTGCTTTGGCTGTTTGCAAGGCTAGGAAAGAGCAGAGCCCGAGTCTTGCTGTTTATCTGCAATGACTGCCAGGGCAAGTGAGGACCAGCAAGACAATTCCTGCCTAGCACCTTCCTTGGAGGAGAGAGAGTGCAACGTTTCATTTTAGCATTTTGGCGCTCACGAGCGAGACAAACTGCTTTGGCTGTTTGCAAGGCTAGGAAAGAGCAGAGCCCCGAGTCTTGCTGTTTATCTGCAATGACTGCCAGGGCAAGTGAGGACCAGCAAGACAATTCCTGCCTAGCACCTTCCTTGGAGGAGAGAGAGTGCAACGTTTCATTTTAGCATTTTGGCGCTCACGAGCGAGACAAACTGCTTTGGCTGTTTGCAAGGCTAGGAAAGAGCAGAGCCCCAGTCTTGCTGTTTATCTGCAATGACTGCCAGGGCAAGTGAGGACCAGCAAGACAATTCCTGCCTAGCACCTTCCTTGGAGGAGAGAGAGGGCAACGTTTCATTTTAGCATTTTGGCGCTCACGAGCGAGACAAACTGCTTTGGCTGTTTGCAAGGCTAGGAAAGAGCAGAGCCCCAGTCTTGCTGTTTATCTGTAATGTCTGCCACGGCAAGTGAGGACCAGCAAGACAATTCCTGCCTAGCACCGTCCTTGGAGGAGAGAGAGTGCAACGTTTCATTTTAGCATTTTGGCGCTCACGAGCGAGAGAAACTGCTTTGGCTGTTTGCAAGGCTAGGAAAGAGCAGAGCCCCAGTCTTGCTGTTTATCTGCAATGACTGCCAGGGCAAGTGAGGACCAGCAAGACAATTCCTGCCTAGCACCTTCCTTGGAGGAGAGAGAGTGCAACTTTTCATTTTAGCATTTTGGCGCTCACGAGCGAGACAAACTGCTTTGGCTGTTTGCAAGGCTAGGAAAGAGCAGAGCCCGAGTCTTGCTGTTTATCTGCAATGACTGCCAGGGCAAGTGAGGACCAGCAAGACAATTCCTGCCTAGCACCTTCCTTGGAGGAGAGAGAGTGCAACGTTTCATTTTAGCATTTTGGCGCTCACGAGCGAGACAAACTGCTTTGGCTGTTTGCAAGGCTAGGAAAGAGCAGAGCCCGAGTCTTGCTCTTTATCTGCAATGACTGCCAGGGCAAGTGAGGACCAGCAAGACAATTCCTGCCTAGCACCTTCCTTGGAGGAGAGAGAGTGCAACGTTTCATTTTAGCATTTTGGCGCTCATGAGCGAGACAAACTGCTTTGGCTGTTTGCAAGGCTAGGAAAGAGCAGAGCCCCAGTCTTGCTGTTTATCTGCAATGACTGCCAGGGCAAGTGAGAACCAGCAAGACAATTCCTGCCTAGCAGCTTCCTTGGAAGAGAGAGAGTGCAACGTTTCATTTTAGCATTTTGGCGCTCACGAGCGAGACAAACTGCTTTGGCTGTTTGCAAGGCTAGGAAGGAGCAGAGCCCCAGTCTTGCTGGTTATCTGTAATGTCTGCCACGGCAAGTGAGGACCAGCAAGACAATTCCTGCCTAGCACCTTCCTTGGAGGAGAGAGAGTGCAACGTTTCATTTTAGCATTTTGGCGCTCACGAGCGAGACAAACTGCTTTCGCTGTTTGCAAGGCTAGGAAAGAGCAGAGTCCCAGTCTTGCTGTTTATCTGCAATGACTGCCAGGGCAAGTGAGGACCAGCAAGACAATTCCTGCCTAGCACCTTCCTTGGAAGAGAGAGAGTGCAACGTTTCATTTTAGCATTTTGGCGCTCACGAGCAAGACAAACTGCTTTGGCTGTTTGCAAGGCTAGGAAGGAGCAGAGCCCCAGTCTTGCTGGTTATCTGTAATGTCTGCCACGGCAAGTGAGGACCAGCAAGACAATTCCTGCCTAGCACCTTCCTTGGAGGAGAGAGAGTGCAACGTTTCATTTTAGCATTTTGGCGCTCACGAGCGAGACAAACTGCTTTGGCTGTTTGCAAGGCTAGGAAAGAGCAGAGTCCCAGTCTTGCTGTTTATCTGCAATGACTGCCAGGGCAAGTGAGGACCAGCAAGATAATTCCTGCCTAGCACCTTCCTTGGAGGAGAGAGAGTGCAACGTTTCATTTTGCTTTTTGGAGTGCGAGAGTGAGAAAAAGCAGAGTGCCTGTTTGCAAGGCTAGGAAAGAGCAGAGCCCCAGTCTTGCTGTTTATCTGCAATGACTGCCAGGGCAAGTGAGGACCAGCAAGATAATTCCTGCCTAGCACCTTCCTTGGAGGAGAGAGAGTGCAACGTTTCATTTTAGCATTTTGGCGCTCACGAGCGAGACAAACTGCTTTGGCTGTTTGCAAGGCTAGGAAAGAGCAGAGCCCCAGTCTTGCTGTTTATCTGCAATGACTGCCAGGGCAAGTGAGGACCAGCAAGACAATTCCTGCCTAGCACCTTCCTTGGAGGAGAGAGAGTGCAACGTTTCATTTTAGCATTTTGGCGCTCACGAGGGAGACAAACTGCTTTGGCTGTTTGCAAGGCTAGGAAAGAGCAGAGCCCCAGTCTTGCTGTTTATCTGCAATGACTGCCAGGGCAAGTGAGGACCAGCAAGACAATTCCTGCCTAGCAGCTTCCTTGGAGGAGAGAGAGGGCAACGTTTCATTTTAGCATTTTGGCGCTCACGAGCGAGACAAACTGCTTTGGCTGTTTGCAAGGCTAGGAAAGAGCAGAGCCCCAGTCTTGCTGTTTATCTGTAATGTCTGCCACGGCAAGTGAGGACCAGCAAGACAATTCCTGCCTAGCACCGTCCTTGGAGGAGAGAGAGTGCAACGTTTCATTTTAGCATTTTGGCGCTCACGAGCGAGACAAACTGCTTTGGCTGTTTGCAAGGCTAGGAAAGAGCAGAGCCCCAGTCTTGCTGTTTATCTGCAATGACTGCCAGGGCAAGTGAGGACCAGCAAGACAATTCCTGCCTAGCACCTTCCTTGGAGGAGAGAGAGTGCAACGTTTCATTTTAGCATTTTGGCGCTCACGAGCGAGAGAAACTGCTTTGGCTGTTTGCAAGGCTAGGAAAGAGCAGAGCCCCAGTCTTGCTGTTTATCTGCAATGACTGCCAGGGCAAGTGAGGACCAGCAAGACAATTCCTGCCTAGCACCTTCCTTGGAGGAGAGAGAGTGCAACTTTTCATTTTAGCATTTTGGCGCTCACGAGCGAGACAAACTGCTTTGGCTGTTTGCAAGGCTAGGAAAGAGCAGAGCCCGAGTCTTGCTGTTTATCTGCAATGACTGCCAGGGCAAGTGAGGACCAGCAAGACAATTCCTGCCTAGCACCTTCCTTGGAGGAGAGAGAGTGCAACGTTTCATTTTAGCATTTTGGCGCTCACGAGCGAGACAAACTGCTTTGGCTGTTTGCAAGGCTAGGAAAGAGCAGAGCCCGAGTCTTGCTGTTTATCTGCAATGACTGCCAGGGCAAGTGAGGACCAGCAAGACAATTCCTGCCTAGCACCTTCCTTGGAGGAGAGAGAGTGCAACGTTTCATTTTAGCATTTTGGCGCTCACGAGCGAGACAAACTGCTTTGGCTGTTTGCAAGGCTAGGAAAGAGCAGAGCCCCAGTCTTGCTGTTTATCTGCAATGACTGCCAGGGCAAGTGAGGACCAGCAAGACAATTCCTGCCTAGCAGCTTCCTTGGAGGAGAGAGAGGGCAACGTTTCATTTTAGCATTTTGGCGCTCACGAGCGAGACAAACTGCTTTGGCTGTTTGCAAGGCTAGGAAAGAGCAGAGCCCCAGTCTTGCTGTTTATCTGTAATGTCTGCCACGGCAAGTGAGGACCAGCAAGACAATTCCTGCCTAGCACCGTCCTTGGAGGAGAGAGAGTGCAACGTTTCATTTTAGCATTTTGGCGCTCACGAGCGAGACAAACTGCTTTGGCTGTTTGCAAGGCTAGGAAAGAGCAGAGCCCCAGTCTTGCTGTTTATCTGCAATGACTGCCAGGGCAAGTGAGGACCAGCAAGACAATTCCTGCCTAGCACCTTCCTTGGAGGAGAGAGAGTGCAACTTTTCATTTTAGCATTTTGGCGCTCACGAGCGAGACAAACTGCTTTGGCTGTTTGCAAGGCTAGGAAAGAGCAGAGCCCCAGTCTTGCTGTTTATCTGCAATGACTGCCAGGGCAAGTGAGGACCAGCAAGACAATTCCTGCCTAGCACCTTCCTTGGAGGAGAGAGAGTGCAACTTTTCATTTTAGCATTTTGGCGCTCACGAGCGAGACAAACTGCTTTGGCTGTTTGCAAGGCTAGGAAAGAGCAGAGCCCGAGTCTTGCTGTTTATCTGCAATGACTGCCAGGGCAAGTGAGGACCAGCAAGACAATTCCTGCCTAGCACCTTCCTTGGAGGAGAGAGAGTGCAACGTTTCATTTTAGCATTTTGGCGCTCACGAGCGAGACAAACTGCTTTGGCTGTTTGCAAGGCTAGGAAAGAGCAGAGCCCGAGTCTTGCTCTTTATCTGCAATGACTGCCAGGGCAAGTGAGGACCAGCAAGACAATTCCTGCCTAGCACCTTCCTTGGAGGAGAGAGAGTGCAACGTTTCATTTTAGCATTTTGGCGCTCACGAGCGAGACAAACTGCTTTGGCTGTTTGCAAGGCTAGGAAAGAGCAGAGCCCCAGTCTTGCTGTTTATCTGCAATGACTGCCAGGGCAAGTGAGAACCAGCAAGACAATTCCTGCCTAGCAGCTTCCTTGGAAGAGAGAGAGTGCAACGTTTCATTTTAGCATTTTGGCGCTCACGAGCGAGACAAACTGCTTTGGCTGTTTGCAAGGCTAGGAAGGAGCAGAGCCCCAGTCTTGCTGGTTATCTGTAATGTCTGCCACGGCAAGTGAGGACCAGCAAGACAATTCCTGCCTAGCACCTTCCTTGGAGGAGAGAGAGTGCAACGTTTCATTTTAGCATTTTGGCGCTCACGAGCGAGACAAACTGCTTTCGCTGTTTGCAAGGCTAGGAAAGAGCAGAGTCCCAGTCT